>NC_134538.1:133726732-133736732 GCF_050624435.1 Tenrec ecaudatus | reverse complement strand
ATTCAGAAAGATGATCTGACTTAATGAATGCTCGAAATGCAAGCTCGACTCTACTCTGTAAAGCAATCAAGTTTTTAGCAACTATTTTGACCTTAGTGACATAAACAATTAATTCTGCAAACCTAATATCAAAATAAAATTCTACATCTAATGCAGAATAATTTCTCAAAGTAGTTAATCTAAAACAACATTTGAAATAGGCTCCCTCCATACATTATACATTCTAGTATTTAGTACTAATTTTAGAAGATTAGGAAAAAAATAAAGGCAAGAGTAATTCATAGGTAGTTTTTTTTTGCTACTAATTTTTCAGTGAATATAAAACAGCAAAGCTAATAACAAAGACAAGGCTACCACAAACCTCTCCATTAAATTAGATGTTTGAAATATTTCAGTATCAATGAATTGAACATAGGGAAAACCTACTAGTTATAGTTTATCAATCTCTTTACCCTGCCAATTCATGTATCATCGAGTATTAGACAGGATGTATTCTGAAGCATACACTGCTCCTCCTAAAACAGCAACTGAAACTATTCACCTTTAAAAGACTAGAAAAAGTCATGGTAATGGAAATAAACATACTGTTCTCCAAAAGGTCTAGTGTCTGCCAGAAGTTAATGACATACAATTTTATGCTGTTTACATCATTCATTACCGCACAAGTTATCAATAACCATAATCGGTATACTACATTAATTATAATTCCATTCATTATCTTATATGAAGAACTCTTACATTATCATAACACCATCTAAAGACAAATTTGTAATATTATCTCCTGGTCTACCTATGAATTAGTTGAAGTATTTCTCCTCTTTTTAATTTCCAGTTTCTATGAAACATATGGACCATGTGAGACTTAAAAGCACTAAATTCAATGGTGTATATAAGGACACCAATCCTTTATGAGCTTACAGGCCTCTCCTTACCTACATTCAGAGCTGGACAACACACTAACAATAATAACTGTCTCCCTAGGTGACTGCAGCTAACACACAACCCAGGGTGTGGAACAGGCATGTTCTTGAAAGGAAGTTATAGTCTCATGTCTTATGGGGACGTCTAGTGTAATCACGGCGTGGAGCATCCTCACAGAGGACAAGAGAGACAAGCAATCCTGGAGGGAAGTTTTCGGGTCAACTGACAGGCATAGCTTTTTGTATACTCTTAGTAACTGTGGGCATGAACCAATTGTGTCGACCACAGTACACTTCAGACGCAGGCTAGAAGCACACCTTGTGGACTACATCATAAAATGCCTCCGGAGTTCTAACCATGAGCATAGCTAGGGTTTCTTTCTGTTTTCTGTTGATTTAAGATCTAATCAGAACTTTGAAGAGAAAGAAAACAACTTCCCAACACAGCCCTTTCAGACTGTAACTGCTGGACTAAACCATTCTTTTTCACTCGTTCTTACTTTCCTGTGTCCATGTGGTCGACTGACGTCTCAAACAAAATAGAGGCTGGTTATCAGGGCTAGGCACTGTAACTCAGGGCAATCCATGGGGATATTACAGCACCCTACTGCTGTGAGTTTCTTATCAATAACATTACAGGGGAAAAGAACTATCCAGGAGAATGTCTTTACTTTAAGTAATTTATAACATATGTAAATCTGGAGACTTGGATGACATTTAATTTTTATGATAGTAAAAACAAAACAAAACTTCCTAATAATAATCGTTTATGAAAACAAATATAATTTATAATAAAAGGTGCACCTGTTCTCAGTATTAGCTCTAGCACTTTAAAAAGATCATTCTTAAAACAATGCCCGATGATTAAGATATTATTCAGCCCATATCCTTTGAAAGATAACTTTTAAAAACCTGTTATTAGAAATAATGCTTTATTACATGATACTCTAGTGTGGTCATCTACTCTAACTTTTGAGATGCAGTGTTCCCTAGAAACTACCTTACAATGTCAATGCTACATCCCTTCAGTTAAAACGTTCTTTCAGTGTAATCTATTATATTTTCACTTAAAGTTATTGGAGGTTTGGGTTTGTTTGTCTGCTTGCTTGCTTTTCAATGACAATCAGTCTGAATGTCATCCAGAGTTTTAAGTAAATACCCTTCATGTTAACAAATAATCTTTGCAAAGAGATATAGCCATTCTGGCCTCAAAACAAAATAGTTTGAAAGTTTCCTGCTTGCTACCTGTCACTGTATCCTCAGACCTGAGTCTGTGAAGACCACAGTGACCATTCTTTGGCTGGAAAGAAGATGCCATTGACAAACAAAATCGGGAAAAAATGGATCTGTCATCTCCGAAGAATAATGGGCTACTTAACAGGGCTCCTATTATCAGGCAGTTGCGAACATTTCTAGATTTCAAAACAGAACAATCACATTTTATGAGATGCCAGGAGTAGACAAAAAGGGCATTTTAATGTTATCAAAATATGTAACATTGAAATGTGTAGGAGCCAGTTTCCAAGAAAAGCAATGCAGTAGCAATGCAGTTGACCAGAGTGTTTCCACGATTCCCATTCTCTCAGCAAATTCCCACTAATTCGGAGCCAATGTTTGCGACCATCAGAAACAGCGCCGGGGTTGGGAAAAGTCCTCGTGGTCCTTTTCACCTGAGCTCAGACTTGGAAGAAAATTCCTTGTATAAGCAAGTATCAAGTAATGTGGCCCTCTGGTGGAAAACCAAGCACCACGTTCTGCAGCAAAATGTTAGCTAGTTAACTACAAGCCAGGAAAGATTTCTTCCAAAGCTCTCCCCAACCGTCAGAAAAACCACCCTGTGAACTTAATTAGCCCCTCACACACGTGCAGGGCGCTCTGGTGCTGGTATGACGTAACGAAATCGAAAAGCCCATCTCCACTCGAACTTCAATCCTGTCCCCCAGAACAACAGTACATTCACAGCATCCTTTCGCTCAATACAACACAGCCTCGTGCTCAATATGCAAGGAGTACATTTCCCAAAGTCAAGACTAAAGGCGGGTTTGTTGGAAGCAAGCACTGAGGGAAAGCAAACTCACCTGCTGTTGCTGCAGATGCAGCAGTTCCGCTGTGCTCACTTCAGAGCTGGCATCGCCACTTGATCTCCCATCTCTGCTGCCAGCATCTAATTGGCTGCTTAGAGCGCTCATTCCATTTTGATTCATTGAACTGTTGCTTATTGTCTCTGTCGCAGATTCCTGCATCATGACTTAATACCTAAAAGTGATTAAGAAGTATCAATTAACACACGTTACACCTTCACACTTCCATTATCAAGATGTCCCTCTCTGCCAATTACAGAGACAGCGTCTTTAGAAGGGCTGGGGGTGGGGGGACCCTCAAAGAGTCATTAACCGAGGAAAGCAATATAGATTCAGCTTTCATCCAGATACTAATCACTGAAATTATGGTTTCTATAAGCAATTTTTGTGGGAATTACATTTAACAGCCAACGTAACATAGCATGCATACAGCATGATCAATAGCATTTATGAACGGCCCCATCATAAAGTCTACCTATCAACCCAGTTTAAATGAAGGCAGGGTTGTACACCCCGTTCTGTGTTTCCTATTATCTACCTTTGACAACCTTGGATGACTCTACAGCCTTATTTAAAATATTCACTGTCTTGATTCTGTCAGAGTGTTACAGCACATCTTATGCAAAGCTGTTGTTTAATGATGCGCAGCTAATCATACAAAATTAAAATTTTGTAAGAGTGTTACAAATCATATGGTATCAACCAATGATAAATAGTATAATGGGTCTCTCTCTCTCTCTCTGCCTCTCTTTCTCTTTCTCTCTTTTTGTGTGTGTGTGTGTGTGTGTGTGTGAGACTAAATAAAATTTTGCCTTGGAGGCATTTTAAGAAAAAGCTCCTGCTGCAAACACATCAGATATTGCCTATTTTTTTAATCAAACAGCTCATATTCATTTATTTTTCTGACATTTAAAACATTTAATACTGTCCTTCCTGGGAAGTAATTAAGCTTATGCATGAGCAGCAATCAAACTGTTCACTTGAAGATGACTTAAAACTCAATTTTAACATAGGCAAATAAATGAAAGATATAAAATTAATTTTCCAGGCATGTATTAGATATGAAAGCTGGAAATAAAATCTATCAAGAATATCACTAATGATTGTGCTAAAAACAGCATAAATTATGCATATTACCTTCTCTACAGTAATAAATGTTTTATCATTTTCACTGCATAAATATACTGTACTTTCAGGATAGCAATGAGATGTCCTGCCAAGATCAGTAGAAATCTTTGCAGTAAATAAGGAACCGATGTGCTCTTACAAACCAGAATCTCACAGAACATCTAGAATCTGTGGCTTAGAATACCATTTTTAGTTCTGAAAGACATGGGACTTCTATGCCGCATCCTAATAGAGATGCACTTCTCTGTTTCACTTAGATGGGCAGAATTTCTGAAACATCCTGACTGAGCTGTGATTTTTAACAGTAATGCTGCAGAGACAGTGTACTTAGCCTAAAGTTCTTTTTTTAAAAAAAGGATGTTAAATTTATCAGTCAAGAAAATTTTTATTTCAATTAATTTTTTACTATACAACTTCCTATTTTCAATGAGGTGATATGTGAAAACTTTATTTTCATCTAAGTTTTTCAAAAGCATTTATTTTGAGGGAAACGGAAGTTGTGTATCTGTTCATGCCAGAGCCATGGTCTCCCCCAGCAGCCTTGCAGAATGTGATGGTACCGGACACGCACATGCGGGGGCACACACACACGTGCACACACGTGCACACACGTGCACACACGTGCACACAGACACACTTCTGATGGACACACTTCTAATGATATAATCATTCAAGGGAATCACTACAAATAAATATTTTTAACAGGTATTTTCAAAAAATCTTGGATCATTAGATCATTTTTATAACTCTGAAAAGTCAATTAAATAACCCCCCTGCTGATTCATAAAAGAACCTCAGAAGCTGGACGAGGAAAGCAAGTTAGACTAACAAAAGCACATGTAAAAGTTACATGTGGCTGATAAAAATAACCACAAGATAGAGAATAAGCATTATCATACAGGCTTCCTGATGGTAACAACCTTTGAACCAAATGTGCTTATAAATGAATAGTTTTTGTTAAACATCTTACAATTACAAAGTAAAAATCATGCAAAATGAAATTTGATACACAGCGATGGGCATTATAAGAAGGAAACAAAGCTAATAGTCTTTTCTGAGATAAGGCAGCTAATAAGTATTTAAATTAGTCATAAATTTTACATGCACAATGTTTAAAATATTCAGAGAATAGCTCTGATTGCCTTTACTAGTTATACAAAAATTACAATTTGGGTCCTCTCCAACCATAGAAACAGACATACATAAGTTATACATATTGTATTGCATTTTACTTGTGAAAGTACATCTGGAGTGTGTGTGTGTGTGTGTGTGTCTATTTTATCACAAAGATCTGATTGAAATATATTTTATGCCTGGTAGGGTTTTATTAGACAAAAAAATAAATTAAAAAAATTCATTTTCAAATGCAATAGACTGCTACAGTATTTAATGCTAGCCTTTTATAGTTAATGTCACCACCAACTGCATGGATTAAAAAATTACATGTGTGCTACTGTGTTATAATCAAGGCTGTAAAATGATTAAGAATAATCAACAGCACAGATATCTGCGTCTAAATCTTTATTACAGTTATGAAGACCTATATAACTTCCAGTTCCTATTAACCGAAGGATTTTTACGATCCCTTGTGGAATTTTTTACTTTATAAAGCCCTAGAGTACAAATTGTGGTGTAGAATTTAAGTTCAATCATCTAAGAGTTAGTAAAAGCCATGCTTCAGAAAAACAGTAACAGGGAAATACTTTTGTTCTACAAAACAGGAACATAGGACCGAAAATGGATAGGCACAGAAAGGCCAAGTATGTAATTTGTTGGTTTCAGCATGCAGTTCACTTTGCAAAAGGAAGCTTGCTCTCACTGCAGAGAAAACATGTCTTCAGGAATAATGTAGATGTTTCCTGGAAGTATTTACTGTTTCGTCTGGCGACACCTCCACATTAGTCTCCCACTAAAGGAAACATTTTTATACACTGTGAGGTGCTGTTTACCTTTTGAAAGTAGATTTTAAACCATTGTAAGCTCAGGTGTGATTTTTCAAAATGAATATACTTGTGCTCCCAAACATATTGAACTAAATTACTCAGTCCTCAGTATCCCACCACAAACATTTTATAAAAAATCAGTGAGAACAGGTCCCAGATCATTAAGGGAAGCGGCGGTTTGGGAATTGCCATTTGGTTTATAGTGCACTGAGCTGCAAGCAAAACTCGCAAGTCTCCATGAAACACAACTTTGGAGCTACGGAGGGAAGAGCCCTGGTAATCGAGGGCCACAGCTGAGCTGTTCTCGCCTGCATTAAGTTTTCTTTTCTGTCCTTTTCCTTTCTTTCCTGAAAGCAAGTCACTGTAGAGATACTTATTCTCTACACCACTTCCCTTTTGAAACATTAAACCCACAGTGGAACTGACTGCACAAGATTGCATTTTCTCTTCCTAAACAACTTGAATTGAAAGGTTACTTAGTGTAACAATATTTACTTGCAGAATTGTGTTGTTACCAAGGGTATAATGGATGGTGGCTATGCAGGTTTACGCAAGAATGAGTGAAGCATGAGGCATTAGCCATGTGTTTGACATGTTTCAAATTGCTATAATCCAGCATTAAACACACCCAGCAATTCATGCCATTTCTTGCAGCCATAATCTTGAATAAAGCGTGCACAACCACTTATTATATAAATTAGTATATGACTCCCTGTTATAGTCACAACAGTGCTTTTGTGTTTATTTTGCATCAAGATGTGGTCTTTTATTTGTACAAATAGCAGGATATAAAGACATAGCTCAATTAGGCCTCCTTACTTTATGATAGGGTAGTGCTGACTGCTAGGCTTGTTGGTTTTAGTTTCCCCCCTTCGAGTTACAGGTTCCACTGGTATAAATTGTACCATGTGAGACAGTTACTTGCCAGAGCAGTAACGGGAACTAGCACATGCCCCATTCGATTTCACCCCAGTCCTCCAAAGTTTGAAACTCCACCGGGACAAGTCCAGTTAACTGCGGTATCTCAACCACCACCAGGGACACTATGGGTCCTTATTGCTCTTTCGACTCCATTCCTCTGCTTTCACACTCATACTCACACTCGCGCATTCTCATCTGTCCGACTTCTCTTCCTCCACCACTGCAGATACATATACACATATGTGCATGTGTGTGTACACACGCACGCGTGCATGCACAAAACGAGGTAACAAGGGAGAATACTATTGCTTCCTTATCAACATACACTCCATTTTACAGTTATGGTGTTGTAGTATTAAATTTCACATTTGGATCTTAATCATTCAATCGGACTACATGAGAAAACCCAGCGTCGTCAGAAAACTAAAGCCAAATGACATGTAATTTTTTTTCTTTAATCCTTGTTTCTGTGAACATTTCTTAAAATTATTTATAGTGAGAGGAAAAGAGCTTAGACTTCCAATATCCTTCCAGTATCTTTAACCAAATATATATTCTGAAATATAAAGGTCTTGAATGCAATAATTTTGAAAGTTAAAATATCCCATTGAAAAACATAAATGTTCCCTTAAAGAATGATTTTTCAATTGTCACTTTTATATAATATCGATTATTTCTATGTGGATTCACACACAAGGAAGGGTCGAGAATCGGGAAGACCTATACATTTTTTATGTGAAACCACACACATTAATCTCGAAATTTCAGCTAAATTCTGATTTGGAAAACTTGACTGTGATGTAAAAGTTTTGAAAGAAACTAGCATTTAAATAATGATAACGTTTGTGCTCTGGTGGAATTAATTCATCATGGGCACCATGCACAGTGCATTTGAAATCTAGCGCTGCTTTGCTAAAAGTCTTTAATGCTAAGATTGCCTAATAAATCAAAATGCCAAATATGAAGGACATAGTTGAATGTGTAAGAACAAAAATTGAACAATCACATGAATATTTTTAATTTTGTTTAAACTAAAGTAGGGTGTTTAAACTGAAGATGATTCAGGGAAGAATTCTGTTATTATCCAAGTGATGTAACTGTATCCTAAAACGTGATATTCTGATCTAAAACAAAGGAAAATTAACTTGTTTCTAGAGGGATTAAAGAATCAGTGTTGCTTTTCACCTAGTTTACACACAAACTGACAAGCTGTTTACAGACAAGTTAAGACTACATTCCTGGGACAAAAGAGCCTTACTTTATAAAAACTCCTGCTTTTATTTTTAAAGGTTATGTAAAATATGCAGAGATAGAGTATGTCTCACCAATATAATATTTTTATAATGGTGGTGCCCATCTTTTGATGCTCAGCAATGGGAAACAAGCTGAGGAGCAGGAGACTAAACCAAATGAAAATCCTACCTTCTAATTCAACCAGCTCTTAGCTAATTTAGCAATGCAGAAGAGTATGTGTTTTGTTACATGATTGAATATAACCTGAGATTTAAAACACAAATAGCCAAATAAAAATTCCATTAGGAAAATAGTACAAAGTGATAAAACTAAGTGTTTAACCTCTCTGTTGTTTCTGTTCAATAAAATGTAATGGTAAATATGAAAGAACAGGAGCTATTTCAATGAATTGTACTCTAAGATTATGATTCTACATCTATAGGTTAATAATCCCCAAGCATAATTTGGAAGGATTTGATATTATTGATGATACTAGTTGAACTAATTCTTTCAAATATATTTTAAAAGGATATTTGTACATTCGATTTTATATCCTTGCTGTATAGTTTCACATATTCATGATGACTCCATAGGGTATTGATTTTTCAAGTACATGCAAACGTATATCAAGTTTTACTTTACAAAGTACAAGCTAGATGGTAAAGATTCTTTACCTGCCCACGGATATTACTGCCAGGCGAATTCGTTAATTCTTTAACATTGTTTACAGCAGTCTGTCATAGTACCAATATTTCTCTTCTAAAACAAGGGGAAAGGCTTAGGGGAAATTTTATTTCATCTTGTTCTCGACAAACTCTGACAAATTGAGTTGGTATGAATTTACAATACCCAAATGTGTGGTGTGTGTGTGTGTGTGTGTGTGTATTTACAGTGTGTTGAATCACCTAACCATGTATCTTACATGTGTGCGAGGAGGGCTGACAAATTATAGAATGCTGCCAAGGGGTCCTTCGAGTTTAGGAGGCACCCAAAGCAAGCCAGGATATTGCCATTCTGCCTTTCTTATCCTTGCCTAAGGAAAAGGAGAAAATCTTTCATTTCTACAGACCAAAAATATTTTTTAATATCTACTAGAGAATCTAATAGCAAAAAAAAAAGTCTGAAAGCAACAAGAAGTGATTAGGGCTCTGAGCACACAAAATGACCTGCATAGCAGCCAAAGCCTCCCGCTTTTTGATTTAAAAAGCTTAGTGACTGAGTTGTGCGAGCTTGCAAGTTCCCAGGTAGTGCTTCCATTGACAATTCCCAAAGCCCGGGCTGCTTGCCATCGCCAGTCCCTGTCCCCTGGCTAATGAGGGCGCTGAGTGTGACTTGTCTTGTGATGGCATTTTCACCTTTTCTGCCACGTATCTTTCCTTAACCCTACAGCTTCCTTTGCTTCAGTCTACAGTCTCCTGCCCAGAGCAGCTCCCTGGGATCTCTTGCTGTTTCCCCTGAGCTCAGGGAAGCATTCCCACAGACGAGCATTCCCTTGCCCTGGCAGCAGTTTTTCCTTCCAGAAGATCTTCTGGGTGCCAAATGTCCCTTTCAAATTACCCCCACCTCTTGCCTTCTCATTGGAAGACCCAGCATAGGCGGTGCGCTCAGAGAAATCTCTTCCACCCGCCTCACCTTGGTGTCGGGAGTCCAGCCTGAGCCTAGCAGGTGGGTGCCATGGCTAGGCAAGCATTTCAAGGTAACCACAGGATCGTGTGAAACAATGTCAAGATCTGGCGAGGAAACAGCTTTTGTTCTCGCTTTGTGTGTGTGTGTG